>NW_027423051.1:420000-422500 GCF_048934315.1 Petromyzon marinus | reverse complement strand
TGTGTGCGTCTGTGTGTGTGTGTGTCTGTCTGTGTGTGTCTGTGTGTGTGTGTCTGTGTGTGTGTGTCTGTCTGTGTGTGTGTGTCTGTCTGTGTGTGTGTGTGTCTGTGTGTGTCTGTGTCTGTGTGTGTCTGTGTCTGTGTGTGTCTGTGTCTGTGTGTGTGTGTCCGGCAAAACAACCCCCTACCTCCTCGCGGTGCCGGACGAGCAACTCTGTCGTGGACAGTGCTGTGGGGGGAGTTCCAATTTTGATTGGCTCCTCCCCTCATGGCATATGTGTCCACCATAGGGGCTAAACGGGGGCTCTGGACGGGTGCGAGGGGCTGGTAACCCCTCCACCTTCAATTAATTACCACAAAACCACGAATTAAAGTGAAATATGTAACAACTAAGCTTGTGCCGGAGGCCCCGGGGGGCCAGGCGTCTATGACGTCTCCTGGCCAAACCCCAATTGGCGGAGCCAGGAGATTGAATACCTACCCTCGGGGCTACTCCAGAAACAACGAAAAGCCACTACGGGTGGCCACGTGGAATGTTCGAACGCTCACTGCAGAGGAGAGGCTGCCACTCCTCTGTCGGGAGCTGGACCGGTACCGCCTGGATCTATGCGGCATTCAGGAGGTCCGGTGGACCGGCTCTGGCTCCTGCCACCATGAGGGGTGGACAGTCCTCTACTCGGGGCAGCAGACTGCCAAACAACAGGGTGTGGGTCTTCTTTTGAACAAAAGAATGAAGGGGGCGTGGGAGCGTGGCGGTGAGGTGTGGGAAGCTGTAAGCCCCAGGCTACTTTGGGCTCGCCTTCCCATCAACCGGAGGCGAGGAATGGTGGTCGTGGTTACTTATGCCCCCACCGAAGATGAACATCCGTGGAGGGATGCAGGCAAAGCCGATGAGTCAGATGCCTTCTATGACCTCCTGTCACAGGTGCTGGCTAAAGTGGCCCCTCGGGATAGAGTCATCATGTTGGGTGACTTCAATGCCCGAGTTGGTCATGATACTGGCACCTGGTCTGGAGTGATTGGAGGGCATGGGCCAGATCAGCTCAATAACAACGGTAGGAGGCTGCTAGATTTTTGTGCAGCCCATGGGCTTGTAATTACCAACACGCTGTTCCGGCATCGGCGCATCCACACAACATCATGGATGCATGCCGGGTCCAAGCAAGAACATCTGCTGGACTACATAGTGACGGACCAGCGAATGCGAGCCCATGTCCTTGACACCAGGACCTACCGTGGAGCTGATCTGCCCTCTGACCATCGACTAGTCATCTGTAAGATGCGCCTGCCATTCTTCCACTCCGGTGGTGGGTGTACACCCAGGACCCCATTCCAACCTAAAGTGGCCTGGTCTCAGTTATCTGATGAAAGTTGCAAGCGAGAATTTCATCATCGCTTGCGGCTGGGATTGGCATCGTCCCCGACTCCTCCTGATGTCGAGGGTAAATGGGCGAGGTTTAGGACTGTGACTCATGCAGCTGCAATGGCTGCTTTGGGTACGCGGTCCAGACCTCCCCAGACACCCTGGATGACAGAGGAGTTGTTCAGGATGGTTGAGAAAAAGCGACAGGCCCACTGTCATCGGCTACAGAATCCCACGTCAGAGAATGAGGAGGCTTACCGCAGCCTTCGCTCGGAGGTTCGGAGAGCCGTGAGGCGCTGCAAGGATGGGTGGTGGTCGCGGGTTGCTGAGGAGATGGAGTCTGCCTCAGTGGCCCGTGATCACAAATCGCTATTTAACTCCATCAAAAAAGTAACCTGCAGCGCCACACCTATTACCATCATTAGGGGAAAAAACGGTGATCCAATTTCCGACCCCCAGGAACAGGTTCGCAGATTTGCTGAGCATTTCTGTGAGGTCCTGGGGGAGGGAAAATCCCACAGCCAGGAAAACATCGTGGCACAAAGTGAGGATGACCCTGCTGAGGCTGCGGTGCCTCAAATATTGGATGAAGTCACCCCCTGTGAGTGGCTGGCTGAGGTGCCATCTGCTGAGGAAGTATTGAAGGCGATCCGGAGTCTGAGACCAGGAAAGGCAGCGGGCAGAGATGATCTCCCAAGCGAAATGCTGAGGGAGGGTGGCGTTTGTGCACAGACTGCCCTATATGACATCATAACAACAGTCTGGACCACTGGACGGGTTCCGCAGGATTGGAAGGATGCCCTGGTGGTCCCCCTTTTTAAGAAGGGGGACCGCACAGACTGTAACAACTACAGGGGCATCTCACTCCTCAGTGTGCCGGGAAAGGTCCTGGCAAGGATTATTCAGCATCGCCTTGCCAGGCACGCTGAGGAGAGGCTTGCGGAGCCCCAATGCGGTTTCAGGAAAGGGCGGTCCTGCACAGATGCCATATTTTCTGTCCGTCTGCTACAGCAGAGGTGTAGGGAATTCCAACAAGACCTACATCTCTGCTTTATTGACCTGGTCAAGGCCTATGATACCATCAGTAGGCCTGGGCTCTGGGTCGTTCTTCGTGCTTTTGGAGTACCTGACCCTCTGC
>NW_027423051.1:390000-392500 GCF_048934315.1 Petromyzon marinus | reverse complement strand
AGCTCAATAACAACGGTAGGAGGCTGCTAGATTTTTGTGCAGCCCATGGGCTTGTAATTACCAACACGCTGTTCCGGCATCGGCGCATCCACACAACATCATGGATGCATGCCGGGTCCAAGCAAGAACATCTGCTGGACTACATAGTGACGGACCAGCGAATGCGAGCCCATGTCCTTGACACCAGGACCTACCGTGGAGCTGATCTGCCCTCTGACCATCGACTAGTCATCTGTAAGATGCGCCTGCCATTCTTCCACTCCGGTGGTGGGTGTACACCCAGGACCCCATTCCAACCTAAAGTGGCCTGGTCTCAGTTATCTGATGAAAGTTGCAAGCGAGAATTTCATCATCGCTTGCGGCTGGGATTGGCATCGTCCCCGACTCCTCCTGATGTCGAGGGTAAATGGGCGAGGTTTAGGACTGTGACTCATGCAGCTGCAATGGCTGCTTTGGGTACGCGGTCCAGACCTCCCCAGACACCCTGGATGACAGAGGAGTTGTTCAGGATGGTTGAGAAAAAGCGACAGGCCCACTGTCATCGGCTACAGAATCCCACGTCAGAGAATGAGGAGGCTTACCGCAGCCTTCGCTCGGAGGTTCGGAGAGCCGTGAGGCGCTGCAAGGATGGGTGGTGGTCGCGGGTTGCTGAGGAGATGGAGTCTGCCTCAGTGGCCCGTGATCACAAATCGCTATTTAACTCCATCAAAAAAGTAACCTGCAGCGCCACACCTATTACCATCATTAGGGGAAAAAACGGTGATCCAATTTCCGACCCCCAGGAACAGGTTCGCAGATTTGCTGAGCATTTCTGTGAGGTCCTGGGGGAGGGAAAATCCCACAGCCAGGAAAACATCGTGGCACAAAGTGAGGATGACCCTGCTGAGGCTGCGGTGCCTCAAATATTGGATGAAGTCACCCCCTGTGAGTGGCTGGCTGAGGTGCCATCTGCTGAGGAAGTATTGAAGGCGATCCGGAGTCTGAGACCAGGAAAGGCAGCGGGCAGAGATGATCTCCCAAGCGAAATGCTGAGGGAGGGTGGCGTTTGTGCACAGACTGCCCTATATGACATCATAACAACAGTCTGGACCACTGGACGGGTTCCGCAGGATTGGAAGGATGCCCTGGTGGTCCCCCTTTTTAAGAAGGGGGACCGCACAGACTGTAACAACTACAGGGGCATCTCACTCCTCAGTGTGCCGGGAAAGGTCCTGGCAAGGATTATTCAGCATCGCCTTGCCAGGCACGCTGAGGAGAGGCTTGCGGAGCCCCAATGCGGTTTCAGGAAAGGGCGGTCCTGCACAGATGCCATATTTTCTGTCCGTCTGCTACAGCAGAGGTGTAGGGAATTCCAACAAGACCTACATCTCTGCTTTATTGACCTGGTCAAGGCCTATGATACCATCAGTAGGCCTGGGCTCTGGGTCGTTCTTCGTGCTTTTGGAGTACCTGACCCTCTGCTCACGATCATTAAGGACCTTCATGATGGTGAGCGGGCCCGGGTAAAACTACGTGGCCGGGAGTCAGAGCCATTCCCTGTACACCTTGGGGTGCGACAGGGATGTCCTCTGGCTCCCACATTATTTAACATCTATTTTGACCACGTAGTTCGTGAAGCCTTCAATAGCTGTACCGGGGGAATCTCCATATGGTACAGATATAATGGGAGGCTAATCGATGCCCGGGTGCGGTCAAGGGATGGCTCCCTATTGCTCAACCACGTTATGTATGCTGATGACTTGGTAATAGCTGCTCAGTCAGAGGAGGAGTTGGAGACGCTGCTGCTGAGACTGGAGCGTGCCACTAAGAGGTGGGGCCTTACCATCAGCCCCACCAAAACTAAGCACCTGCCTGGGTATTTTGTACCATCGGACACTCCACCCCCACAACTCCCAATCGGTGATGGGGCAGTTGTGGAGAGAGTGGAGAGTTTCTCATACCTGGGCAGTGTGCTTATGACTGGCTCCAGTTTAACAGCAGAGGTCTCACTCCGAATCAGTCGAGCGGCAATATCTTTTCATCGGTTGCGTAACGCTGTGTGGAAGCTACCTGGTCTGTCGCTCCGCACTAAGCTTCAGGTCTTCTCGGCCACGGTCATTCCCTCCCTTCTCTACGCTTGCGAAACGTGGACCCCCCTAATGGAACATCTTCGCCGGTTAGAAACATTTAGGCTGACCTGCCTACGATCCATCCTGGGTTTAACCAGACTGGATTGTGTGAGGAGCTCACAAATCCTTGAAAGATCTGGGCAGGGTCCCATCGGTGAGCTCCTCCGGCAGGCAAGGCTGCGATGGCTGGGTCATGTAGCCCGCATGCCCAGCCACCGCATGCCGAAACAGCTTTTGTTTGGCCGGATTGAGGGGGCTAAGCGGGCGCGGCACGGGCTAGAGAAGAGATGGAGTGATGTGGTACAGGAGGATGTGGAGCTGAGTGGACTTGCCGATGACTGGCACCAGCGGTGTCAAGATCGGCCTCTGTGGAGGAGGCTCGTGAAGGATGC
>NW_027423051.1:370000-372500 GCF_048934315.1 Petromyzon marinus | reverse complement strand
CCTCCCCTCATGGCATATGTGTCCACCACAGGGGCTAAACGGGGGCTCTGGACGGGCGCGAGGGGCTGGTAACCCCTCCACCTTCAATTAATTACCACGAAACTACGAATTAAACTGAAATATGTAACAACTAAGCTTGTGCCGGAGGCCCCGGGGGGCCAGGCGTCTATGACGTCTCCTGGCCAAACCCCCAATTGGCGGAGCCAGGAGATTGAATACCTACCCTCGGGGCTACTCCAGAAACAACGAAAAGCCACTACGGTTGGCCACGTGGAATGTTCGAACACTCACTGCAGAGGAGAGGCTGCCACTCCTCTGTCGGGAGCTGGACCGGTACCGCCTGGATCTATGCGGCATTCAGGAGGTCCGGTGGACCGGCTCTGGCTCCTGCCACCATGAGGGGTGGACAGTCCTCTACTCGGGGCAGCAGACTGCCAAACAACAGGGTGTGGGTCTTCTTTTGAACAAAAGAATGAAGGGGGCGTGGGAGCGTGGCGGTGAGGTGTGGGAAGCTGTAAGCCCCAGGCTACTTTGGGCTCGCCTTCCCATCAACCGGAGGCGAGGAATGGTGGTCGTGGTTACTTATGCCCCCACCGAAGATGAACATCCGTGGAGGGATGCAGGCAAAGCCGATGAGTCAGATGCCTTCTATGACCTCCTGTCACAGGTGCTGGCTAAAGTGGCCCCACGGGATAGAGTCATCATGTTGGGTGACTTCAATGCCCGAGTTGGTCATGATACTGGCACCTGGTCTGGAGTGATTGGAGGGCATGGGCCAGATCAGCTCAATAACAACGGTAGGAGGCTGCTAGATTTTTGTGCAGCCCATGGGCTTGTAATTACCAACACGCTGTTCCGGCATCGGCGCATCCACACAACATCATGGATGCATGCCGGGTCCAAGCAAGAACATCTGCTGGACTACATAGTGACGGACCAGCGAATGCGAGCCCATGTCCTTGACACCAGGACCTACCGTGGAGCTGATCTGCCCTCTGACCATCGACTAGTCATCTGTAAGATGCGCCTGCCATTCTTCCACTCCGGTGGTGGGTGTACACCCAGGACCCCATTCCAACCTAAAGTGGCCTGGTCTCAGTTATCTGATGAAAGTTGCAAGCGAGAATTTCATCATCGCTTGCGGCTGGGATTGGCATCGTCCCCGACTCCTCCTGATGTCGAGGGTAAATGGGCGAGGTTTAGGACTGTGACTCATGCAGCTGCAATGGCTGCTTTGGGTACGCGGTCCAGACCTCCCCAGACACCCTGGATGACAGAGGAGTTGTTCACGATGGTTGAGAAAAAGCGACAGGCCCACTGTCATCGGCTACAGAATCCCACGTCAGAGAATGAGGAGGCTTACCGCAGCCTTCGCTCGGAGGTTCGGAGAGCCGTGAGGCGCTGCAAGGATGGGTGGTGGTCGCGGGTTGCTGAGGAGATGGAGTCTGCCTCAGTGGCCCGTGATCACAAATCTCTATTTAACTCCATCAAAAAAGTAACCTGCAGCGCCACACCTATTACCATCATTAGGGGAAAAAACGGTGTTCCAATTTCCGACCCCCAGGAACAGGTTCGCAGATTTGCTGAGCATTTCTGTGAGGTCCTGGGGGAGGGAAAATCCCTCAGCCAGGAAAACATCGTGGCACAAAGTGAGGATGACCCTGCTGAGGCTGCGGTGCCTCAAATATTGGATGAAGTCACCCCCTGTGAGTGGCTGGCTGAGGTGCCATCTGCTGAGGAAGTATTGAAGGCGATCCGGAGTCTGAGACCAGGAAAGGCAGCGGGCAGAGATGATCTCCCAAGCGAAATGCTGAGGGAGGGTGGCGTTTGTGCACAGACTGCCCTATATGACATCATAACAACAGTCTGGACCACTGGACGGGTTCCGCAGGATTGGAAGGATGCCCTGGTGGTCCCCCTTTTTAAGAAGGGGGACCGCACAGACTGTAACAACTACAGGGGCATCTCACTCCTCAGTGTGCCGGGAAAGGTCCTGGCAAGGATTATTCAGCATCGCCTTGCCAGGCACGCTGAGGAGAGGCTTGCGGAGCCCCAATGCGGTTTCAGGAAAGGGCGGTCCTGCACAGATGCCATATTTTCTGTCCGTCTGCTACAGCAGAGGTGTAGGGAATTCCAACAAGACCTACATCTCTGCTTTATTGACCTGGTCAAGGCCTATGATACCATCAGTAGGCCTGGGCTCTGGGTCGTTCTTCGTGCTTTTGGAGTACCTGACCCTCTGCTCACGATCATTAAGGACCTTCATGATGGTGAGCGGGCCCGGGTAAAACTACGTGGCCGGGAGTCAGAGCCATTCCCTGTACACCTTGGGGTGCGACAGGGATGTCCTCTGGCTCCCACATTATTTAACATCTATTTTGACCACGTAGTTCGTGAAGCCTTCAATAGCTGTACCGGGGGAATCTCCATATGGTACAGATATAATGGGAGGCTAATCGATGCCCGGGTGCGGTCAAGGGATGGCTCCCTATTGCTCAAC
>NW_027423051.1:305000-307500 GCF_048934315.1 Petromyzon marinus | reverse complement strand
TTGGCTCCTCCCCTCATGGCATATGTGTCCACCACAGGGGCTAAACGGGGGCTCTGGACGGGTGCGAGGGGCTGGTAACCCCTCCACCTTCAATTAATTACCACGAAACTACGAATTAAACTGAAATATGTAACAACTAAGCTTGTGCCGGAGGCCCCGGGGGGCCAGGCGTCTATGACGTCTCCTGGCCAAACCCCCAATTGGCGGAGCCAGGAGATTGAATACCTACCCTCGGGGCTACTCCAGAAACAACGAAAAGCCACTACGGTTGGCCACGTGGAATGTTCGAACACTCACTGCAGAGGAGAGGCTGCCACTCCTCTGTCGGGAGCTGGACCGGTACCGCCTGGATCTATGCGGCATTCAGGAGGTCCGGTGGACCGGCTCTGGCTCCTGCCACCATGAGGGGTGGACAGTCCTCTACTCGGGGCAGCAGACTGCCAAACAACAGGGTGTGGGTCTTCTTTTGAACAAAAGAATGAAGGGGGCGTGGGAGCGTGGCGGTGAGGTGTGGGAAGCTGTAAGCCCCAGGCTACTTTGGGCTCGCCTTCCCATCAACCGGAGGCGAGGAATGGTGGTCGTGGTTACTTATGCCCCCACCGAAGATGAACATCCGTGGAGGGATGCAGGCAAAGCCGATGAGTCAGATGCCTTCTATGACCTCCTGTCACAGGTGCTGGCTAAAGTGGCCCCACGGGATAGAGTCATCATGTTGGGTGACTTCAATGCCCGAGTTGGTCATGATACTGGCACCTGGTCTGGAGTGATTGGAGGGCATGGGCCAGATCAGCTCAATAACAACGGTAGGAGGCTGCTAGATTTTTGTGCAGCCCATGGGCTTGTAATTACCAACACGCTGTTCCGGCATCGGCGCATCCACACAACATCATGGATGCATGCCGGGTCCAAGCAAGAACATCTGCTGGACTACATAGTGACGGACCAGCGAATGCGAGCCCATGTCCTTGACACCAGGACCTACCGTGGAGCTGATCTGCCCTCTGACCATCGACTAGTCATCTGTAAGATGCGCCTGCCATTCTTCCACTCCGGGGGTGGGTGTACACCCAGGACCCCATTCCAACCTAAAGTGGCCTGGTCTCAGTTATCTGATGAAAGTTGCAAGCGAGAATTTCATCATCGCTTGCGGCTGGGATTGGCATCGTCCCCGACTCCTCCTGATGTCGAGGGTAAATGGGCGAGGTTTAGGACTGTGACTCATGCAGCTGCAATGGCTGCTTTGGGTACGCGGTCCAGACCTCCCCAGACACCCTGGATGACAGAGGAGTTGTTCACGATGGTTGAGAAAAAGCGACAGGCCCACTGTCATCGGCTACAGAATCCCACGTCAGAGAATGAGGAGGCTTACCGCAGCCTTCGCTCGGAGGTTCGGAGAGCCGTGAGGCGCTGCAAGGATGGGTGGTGGTCGCGGGTTGCTGAGGAGATGGAGTCTGCCTCAGTGGCCCGTGATCACAAATCTCTATTTAACTCCATCAAAAAAGTAACCTGCAGCGCCACACCTATTACCATCATTAGGGGAAAAAACGGTGATCCAATTTCCGACCCCCAGGAACAGGTTCGCAGATTTGCTGAGCATTTCTGTGAGGTCCTGGGGGAGGGAAAATCCCTCAGCCAGGAAAACATCGTGGCACAAAGTGAGGATGACCCTGCTGAGGCTGCGGTGCCTCAAATATTGGATGAAGTCACCCCCTGTGAGTGGCTGGCTGAGGTGCCATCTGCTGAGGAAGTATTGAAGGCGATCCGGAGTCTGAGACCAGGAAAGGCAGCGGGCAGAGATGATCTCCCAAGCGAAATGCTGAGGGAGGGTGGCGTTTGTGCACAGACTGCCCTATATGACATCATAACAACAGTCTGGACCACTGGACGGGTTCCGCAGGATTGGAAGGATGCCCTGGTGGTCCCCCTTTTTAAGAAGGGGGACCGCACAGACTGTAACAACTACAGGGGCATCTCACTCCTCAGTGTGCCGGGAAAGGTCCTGGCAAGGATTATTCAGCATCGCCTTGCCAGGCACGCTGAGGAGAGGCTTGCGGAGCCCCAATGCGGTTTCAGGAAAGGGCGGTCCTGCACAGATGCCATATTTTCTGTCCGTCTGCTACAGCAGAGGTGTAGGGAATTCCAACAAGACCTACATCTCTGCTTTATTGACCTGGTCAAGGCCTATGATACCATCAGTAGGCCTGGGCTCTGGGTCGTTCTTCGTGCTTTTGGAGTACCTGACCCTCTGCTCACGATCATTAAGGACCTTCATGATGGTGAGCGGGCCCGGGTAAAACTACGTGGCCGGGAGTCAGAGCCATTCCCTGTACACCTTGGGGTGCGACAGGGATGTCCTCTGGCTCCCACATTATTTAACATCTATTTTGACCACGTAGTTCGTGAAGCCTTCAATAGCTGTACCGGGGGAATCTCCATATGGTACAGATATAATGGGAGGCTAATCGATGCCCGGGTGCGGTCAAGGGATGGCTCCCTATTG